>NC_079218.1:34194856-34199856 GCF_029633865.1 Lampris incognitus
TTTTTTTAAAGTTGCTGTATCAGTTACATATGACTATCTGCAACCACTCGATCACGCTTCTTGGAAGACGGATCTCCAGATACTGGCTCATGTCTATGTCACATTCCTGATCTCCTTCCTCTGGGTTTTAGATTCACAAGAACACACTTTACATTCCAGTCTGGTGCAAAGAGTTGATGTACCTTTGCTGGGGTGTGTGTGTGTGTGTGTGTGTGTGTGTGTGTGTGTGTGTGTGTGTGTGTGTGTGCACGCGCATTGGGTAAGGGGGATCACTGGACTGCTGAAGAGCTAAAAAAGTTCAGTGGCGCAAATTGTTCTACCACCTCTGCAATAAACGGTCTTTTAAGTGGCTGTAAACAGCATAGCTTCTCTTTTTATTATCAGAGCTGCAATCAGATTAGCAATACGTGGAAAAATAAAAGCATTCCTTAGAGTTCACCATGCACCCTCCCCAACCCCTCTCTCTCTTTCTCTCTCTCTCTCTCTCTGTCTTACGATCTCAGGAAATACTGGGATCAAATTTTAGTGTAGCTAGTTCGTAGTAAAAAAGCAGAGTCGACAAAGGTTAGGAAAAACGTTGCAAAGCCTCTCGTTAAGGGCAAAGCCGCAGGTGGCCTCATGTGAAAGACACACACACACAAACACACACACACACACACACACACACGTTTATTATTTACCCAGGAAAGACATTTGCTGAGCAGGTATGCTTTTGTTCAGCTGTCATTTAAAAAAAATAAAAATAAAAAAATGACTTGCCTTCTCTTAAAGGGAACATTCACCGATTTTCAACCTTAACCCTGTCTCTCTGGCTTCAGCAGTCGTTCCCGGTCATTTCTGCATCTGAGGCAGCAGTGAGACTGGGGGTTTTTCCGGCCGCCAAGTGACGTCATGTTATGTCACTTGGCGGCCGGAAAAACTACTTAAACAGCCTAGGAGGGTTTCTTTCTCCCCCCCGTTGGATTTTTTTCGCTGCAGACTACCACATGCCTCCTCCAATACATGTGGAGTCGCCAGCCGCTTCTTTTCACCTGACAGTGAGGAGTTTCGCCAGGAGGACGTGGCGGGTGGGAGGATCATGCTATTCCCCCCAGTCCCCCCCCCCCGAACAATTGTACCCGACCAAGCCAGAGGTAACACGGGGATTCGAAGCAGCGATCCCCGTGTTGGTAGGCAATGGAATAGACTGCCATGCCACTGGGAGACCCCCCTCGCAGGTTTCTAATACTGTAATCTACTCTGAACGCACTGTTTAAATTACAAATCCGATGGTGGAAATGATATCCCACAACACTGGTGCTAGTGCAGTGGATTGTATGGACGACGATAGAGCGGCTTACGCGCAATGCATTCTGGTACGTGTAGGCGCTGTGAGAAAGACTGTGTGAGCAGGAGAACACCATTTTCTCCATCAATGTAGTATGCAGCGAGGACTTTATTGCTTCAATCCACTACAGTACTCATCAGTATGGATTGCACATACAGAAAACCATTGGTGAAATGTCCCTTTAACAATTCAAGCCCAGGCCCCTCCTTTTTATCTTAGAGACCTCCTGGCTATTCTGCTGTTTCTTTATTCTTTAAAGAAGGCCATGAACAAGGGCGTGTTTGTGTGTGCCCTCAGATGGACCTGTGTGGATAGGTGTGTGCTGTATGGGCATATTTGGTGTTGAATGTGCTACCATCTGCAGCCATTGTTCTGAATAAGTCTGTCTTTATTCTCGCTTTATCCTTGCACTTCAGTACTCGTGCTCCACTTTGGTCAAACTTGACAAATAAAACTGACTTGACTGAACATGCCTCAGTTGGAGAATTAGGAGATACATCTCGTTTTGATTCATGAAGTATATCAAAGATAGAATAAAAACAACTACACGTGGTAAAATTACAAGATTATCCATCACCAAGGTTCTTTTACTGAACTACAGCAACACAACCATTAGTGCTACATATACTATAGTACTACACAACAAAACAAAGTTGAATATTTTATTAAACCATTGTTTCAGCATGCCTCTAAAATATGAGTCATGCATCTATGTGGACGTGTGTATATTTTAGTGGTAACCCGGGGCCGGTGAGAAAGAAAACTGTAGATCATTCTCACACAGCTCTGCCTTCTACCTAAAAGGGAAGTGTGCCAGTGCCTTGAATTGTTTCAGTTTCTTATTGTATGAGCGATGTTTGAATGCTTAACTTGAAGCTCATGAGCATTAAAAATAAACACATGAGTTCTCATGTCTTAGCTGATGGCTTGGCTATAAATAACATTCTCATGTCTCATCTGCATTAGCCTGCTCGCTTATATGCTAATGCCTTTCTGGTGTTGTCACTTATTTCAACTGATGCCATAGGGAGATATCAGGTGAATCAATAAACTTATTTTTTTTCATCTTACTACCTTTGGTTTAGTTTTTTCTTAATTGGTCTTTCCTTTTGGTTGATACGTACTTAGTAAATGTGTTTTTCTAGAGATCTATATAGACAAAGTGCATTTTTGTCATACCATTATGGTGAGAGGAGACTAATTTATAATCAGTCTTCCAGTCTCTAAGCTAATGTCTTGAAATGATTTCCGTCCATGCATACCCTGTATGTTCCACATTATCAATCCATCCATTAGCCAAGCTGCTTATCTGAAGTCAGGTCGCGGGATGCTGGAGCCTATCCCAGCAGTCATTGGGTGGCACGCAGGGAGACACCCTAGACAGGCCGCCAGTCCATCACAGGGCCGACACACACACACACACACACACACATACACACATTCACACCTAGGGGCAACTTAGTATGGCCAGTTCACCTGACCTACCTGACTTTGGACTATGGGAGGAAACCTGAGCGCCCGGAAGAAATCCACGCAGACACGGGGAGAACATGCAAACTCCACACAGTGGATGACCCTGGATGGCCCCCAAGGTTGGACAACCCCAGGGTTCGAACCCAGGACCTTCTTGCTGTGAGGCCACTGTGCTAACCACTGCGCTACCGTGATGCTATTGTACTACATTATTCTCCTTGTATCTCTCTCTCTCTCTCTCTCTCTCTCTCTCTCTCTCTCTCTCTCTCTCTCTCTCTCTCTCTCTCTCTCTCTCTCTCTCTCTCTCTCTCTCTCTCTCTCTCTCTCTCTCTCTCTCTCTCTCTCTCTCTCTCTCTAAAACAGTGATGAGCATTTCATACATTTCAATCCACCTTAAATCGTCTTGCTGGAGAATTCAGTTCTAAGAAACAAGGGGGAGAATGACTCCTTCCTGCACGTTGGCATGTGTAATACGATAGATTCTGAATGAAGAGCCTTGGAGGGGGTTGAGCAGCCCACAAAGTTTAGCGGGAAAAAAAAAGAAGAAATATTCATTTGGGGAAAAAAACTGTTTATATCAATGTGCACACATGCACGCCCTATGCCTATGGTGAAGTTAGCAAATGCCATTATCTTTGCAGATAAGCTTCATGTTAGTACAATAACATATGGGTGAGTCGAAACAGCCCCACATCAAGGCGCTGAGTCACTACACACTGTTCCAAATGATTGCAACTGAATAGGTTTCCACGGCTGAAATATTTATCAGCCTCCGTCCAGCTGGACTCCAGGGCCAAGACTAGATAGCAGTGAGGAATGAAAGGGCCGGTAAGACGCAATCTGCTTGTCAAATGACTTGTCTGTTCTCTCCTGCCTTTGAAATGCTTTAATGTCATCTGTTATCCCATAAAGCAATTTGAAAGATGATGACTGCGCTTAGCTGAAAGAGTTTTATAACCTCATTTGACCTCATCTGACTTGTAACCATGACAGACGTTCAAAGAGGATGCATTGTGAATTATAGATGTACTGGTTAACATGGATGTTCTTGAAGAGTGGAACCTGTTGGCTGAAACAAGCCAACAGTATGCGAGAATACAATCCTGAAGATTGTATTCTCGCATTGTCTTGTTTTATTTAACTTAATGAGTTTGTGCGTGGTAGCTTCACCATGTTGGGGTAACTGCAACATGGTTAACTTCAACATATCTGTGGAACCGCTGAGGCAGTGATGCCATGATAGCATTATGGCATCATTGTCCATCGCCTCATCAACATCATCGGCGGTCACTCGGGGTCGAGTATGACCGTCCTCTGTCTGGGTCTTCAGGTGGGTGTAGAGGCCGATCATGAAGCCGCATAATGGGAGGACGCCTGCACGTGACAGCATTTTACGTGGAGAGGCTGATGCAGCTGCAGCCACCACACGGTCCTTGGCAGGGGGTGGCCAGAGTCCAACGGCATGGAGAACCAAGACGATTGAGGACCACCCTCTGTTGCAGCCTTCATCCGCCTTCACTGCCGTTGTGACCTGGAGACATCTTCCGCCAATTCCATCATTGAGGTCTTTGTTGGATCGCACTTCATCTGGAACCTCCCCACTGGACACAAGTGTCCGTCGCCTATGACACTGCTGTTAATCACCATCTCCGACACGCCACCCTGGCCCAGTGACAGAGCGGCCACAGCCTGGGCCACCTCTCTGGTTCAAGTAGCATTGGCCCGAGTGAGTGATGTCACACTCATAGTGTGCTCAAAGAACGAGTGCTCTGAACGGCTGTCCCCACTCAAGTCCTCTTTCTAAAGGAGATGCGGCACTACCACGGGGATAAGTAATGAGGTTTCTCTGCCTGACATCAGACCCGAAGAAGCCATTCAGAGCAATGGTGAGAAGTCTTCAAACTGAAAGCTAACATGCACTGAATAGATTTAAAACTTCTAGATATTTTCATTTAAAGGGAACTTTTTTTATCTATTTCCATATAAATGTGCAAGAGCCAATAACAAACACCAACACAAACCAACTGTGATATGCTGATGGGAAAAGACCATTTTGTATTAGAGCTTCAGGTCATGCACAGGCTGCATATCTAATGCACCATCATGACAAAAGAGGTGGAGACTGAAATCTAACAACTGTATTCTATATGCAAACACAAGATATTGTTTCACCATCTGCCAATAACCGGTCGAAAACTAA
>NC_079218.1:34202356-34209384 GCF_029633865.1 Lampris incognitus
CCTTTAACCAATTATAATCTGAGCAATTGTTTTAGTGACTTATCAGGTAAATATAGAAAACACCTGCTGGTTGTAGCTTCACAAATATAAAGGTTTGCTTCCTTTTTTCTGATTCAAATAAATACTTTAGGGTGTTATCCAAAGGAATTGAATCAAGTGCAACTGGACTTGGTTATATATCTGTGAAGACGTTTTTGCCTCTCATCCAAGAGGCTTCATCAGTTCGTGCCTTTCTGACTAGACCAAGATAGTCTGACTGGCTGGTGATGAAACTCAGATATTTATCCTCTTTGGAGTAGTTATCAGAGCTCTGATAACTACTCCAAAGAGGATAAATATCTGAGTCAGAAAGGCACGAACTGATGAAGCCTCTTGGATGAGAGGCGAAACGTCTTGACGGATATATAACCAAGTCCAGTTGCACTTGATTCAATTCCTTTGGATAACTATGACCTGGATGAATGAGAACATTCACAGACACTTTAGGGTGTTTTTAGGGGGGCTGCTTATGAACTTTAAATTTGGGCTCTGGGAACTTGGAGTGGGAATTTGTCATTGTTTGAGTTTTTTACAGAATAAATAGTTAATTGATGAATAAGAAATAAAATGAAGAGAATGGTCAATAACGAAAAGTTGCAGCCCTAGACTTAAACGCACACGGTGCAAAACCCAATGCACACAAGGACACATATATCACTGTATGTCCATCTCGCTAACTTATTCTCCATCTATCAGTACGTGTCTCCCTCTTCGTCTCTCTCTTCATCCCCAACTCTCCAATAGTGTGTGTTTTCTTATTAAATCCTCCATCTGGCATCACCACCTTATCAGCCTGTTGTAGGACAAAATATGCACTCTCTCAGGTTACACAATATGGGCCCTGGACACAAACACCAAAAAGACCTTTCACCAGGACTGCCTTCAAGCCTGTAATGCCAGAGCACACTGTAAAGATAACCCATGGTAACACTTTAACGTGGAATAAATCCTTATCAAAGTCATTGTAATGTCACAATGCATTTACTAAGAAAATGAGAGTGCTTCAGAAAAAAACAAGTAGATTCTTCGTATTGTTTTTCAATAGCCTTCCAACCGGGTACGATCTGTCACAAGGAAATTAGGTTGACTAAAATGGAAGAACATCCCAAGAACATGACAGTCCAAGAGTCAGCTGAGACCAAGCAAAGCAGTGAAGCCTGCGTATCGTTTAAAACGAGTGATGGTGGGGGTGATGGTTCAAGAAAGACCTGTCGACGATTACCTCCAACAACTCTATACCACCATCAGTGAAAAGAAAATGGAATTCTTTTCTCGAGAGATGAAGAAAGCGAGGGAAACTGAGCGAGCGATAAAGCCGGGCACAAATGAGAGCGAACCTAAGTCAGGCACTCAATTTTAGGTAGGTCTCCACGATTTAAAAGGGTCCAAGAGGACTAACATTGAGCTGGCGTTGCTTCTTCTTGGCCAGCATATAAATTCAACAGTAATTCTAATAGCTCCTCACGAAAACAAAATGTCTTGTTCATTCTCTCGCCTCTCGCCAATTTGAAGGGTGAACCAGGTGACATTGAAGTAGCGCGATGGGATTTAAATGTCTTAATTTCACAAAACACCACTACTTGTCCCCAAAGTGGTCACGAATTGACTAAAATGCAAATTGTTACACTTCTCTGACACTACACACTAGTATCTGCATCTACCCTAAAGTATATTTTCTCATGTTGCATGAGTCAAGGCCTTGAAAACTATTTGACAAGAGCACTCGAAGAGCACAAACCTCCACCAAGGCTGAACAGTTCTCATCAACAGCACCCCACACCTGTACCTTCTAGTCATTCCACCAAGCAATTTCTATGGAGAAAGCTGAATTGACTGTTCCTTTGCACCCATCTGCACACAAACTTTAATCAGAATCCATCCATCTTTATTTTTTATTGTTATTTATTTATTTGTTTGTTTGTTTGTTTATTTATCTATTTTGGTATTATTCTCTGACAAAGACAGATGAGGGGGAAAAAACAACCACCTTGGCAAAGGCAACTATGGAAAATTATCTTTAGGACAGCACATTCATTCATTTCACGCACATTCTGGTTCTAAAGAAAACAAACACCCTGCCGTTCTGTCAAGTCACGTCACCCATTTCATTGTGGGTAGGTGACGCCCTGGTTGTCATATTCCTCTTGACACCTGTGTCAGGACAACTTGTTTCAGTGTCATATAAGCCTTCGTAACATGGCGTCTGGGTTCTGTTACAGCACCGGCAACTGCCTAGCTGGTAATTAGGGTTTGTGTGGATGATAAAGCTGTGACATGTTAGAGGTGGAGCAGAGAGCCAAGCATTTAAACCGGCTATGTAATAACAGGCTGGCTCTGGCAAAATGTCTGGTTAACAAACACATATGCACAGGCGTACACACACACACAAAGGAATAGCTTGCCTTAAAGTGTCTTTGTGTTTGTGTCTATGTGCATGCATCTACATGGGCTAGTTAGATGTACTGGTTTGTGACCTTACAAATACACTCTAAAGTGAGGTTTTGTGGATTTCCGAGTCCAAACTGAAAGAGTATGCCTCTGTGTGTGTGTGTGTGTGTGTGTGTGTGTGTGTGTGTGTGTGTGTGTGTGTGTGTGTGTGCGTGTGTGCGTGCGTGCGTGCGTCCGTGCGTGCGTGCGTGTGTACGCTTATGAAGATGTGCCTATATGCCCTATTCCAGTTTCATACCCACAAACAGGATGAAGACTCGACACATTTACGACAGAGACAGTTATATGTGACAGACAGACGGGCAGACAGTCTGACTTTCTGTATGTGCAAACTTGAGCTTAAAGCTGCAGTAGGTAATATTGAACATTCTAATGCAATTCCTTCCACCTCTCTCTCTCTGCTGCCTCGTATCACTCCGCTAAGCCCCTCCCACTAAATGACCACCGCATCGCTCTTTAGCCCTTACACTCGTGTAAGTGAGACTTGTGAAACTTGTATCGTAGTTGAAATTTATATTTTTTTAGTGAATCTCTTAGTTACACTAATATTGTTACTGTGACGTATCCATTTCGAGTTGGTCTTGTTGATTTTTAGGGTTAGGGTTACAACCACAAGTGACCAGTGGGGCAGGGCAGACGTGAATTGATCTCGCACACGCACATTTGCATTTGTAGAACAGCCAATAGGAGCGCCCTCTCTCTGAAATGACCCATGATTGGCTAAAATCTTCTGTCCCAGGCTGGATTTTTTTTTAAACCTGAGTACAGAGCCAAGAGGAGGTGTAGAAGTGTAGTTTTCTCTCAAAATACTTAAGTTACTACAATAGAATAAAAAGTAATTATATAATTTTTGCTGAATGATGCTATGAAAAACTAAAATTGAATTAGGTTTCCTTTATTAATCCCCTTGGGGAAATTCAGTGACTGCAAATTAACCCATCCGAGCGGTGATCTGTGTAGTAGCAGTGGGCTGCCACCTTCATGCTGTGCCTGGGGACCAACTCCAGTTCTTCTTTCCATTGCCTTGGTCAGGGGCACAGACAGGAGCATTAACCCCAACATAATGTCTTTTTGATGGTGGGGGAAACCAGAGCACCTGATGAAACCCCGCCACAGACACAGGGAGAACATGCAAAGTCCAAACAGAGGACGACCTGGATGACCCCCAAAAGATTGGACAACCCCGGGGTTCTAACCCAGGTTCTTCTTGCTGTGAGGCGACAGTGCTAACCACTGGGCCACCGTGCCGCCCAAAAAACACTACCTACCCCAGTTTTAAAGTACAAAGCAACCAGATGGTAAATCAAAGTGTCCAATACACACTTAATGGTGTGTCGACATGTATAACTATACTATCACCATATAATTTGTCAGTTGGTTAAAAAGAGAATTGCTGCAGAATGACAGTTCATTATGCAGCGTAAAAAGGGATCTAAGTTGCATGGCACATGGTGATCATAAATGAGGAGCTTTCCCTTTCTGGAGTAACATGCATGTTTGTGGTTACAATAACAACATGTGATGGTTGTCGAGGGACTTTGAGACGCTCTTGATGAACTAATTAGAAACTATCAAAAACCAACAGCAGGCGTTTTCCTTAACCACCAGCCACCCTTTCGAGCGTCTGACAGACAGAATATTCCTGGTTGGTGCATGATGTGCACTGAATGTGTGCTTACAAAAAAATGGAGCAATGACTAGTCCATGTATTTTCCAGGTGAGAGACAACATCAAAATAAGGATGAAGGTCTACACAACACATGGATTCAGCTTGTCAACACCGCTATACAGTCAAACGCTTACAGTTCATAATCCTTTCGAGGTTTCTGACCACTGACACCACATTTATCAAAATATATTTTACCTCATCACCAATTAGTGGTGTTTGTAGGTTTTTATTTTCACTAAAAGCACTTTGGTAAAGTTCTCTTGGCCAATACTGAGCTCATTTTCAGCATTGAAAGGTTTCACCTGGTAGGAGGCATGTAGACCTATCTACTGCTCAAAAAATGTGATTTAGGGTTTAATTACGACCTAAAATTACAATTGCTTACTAAAATGAATCATGTCAGAATGTTCTAGTTTATCAGCAGCAGTCAACAATACTACTACACAGCAACTACTTTCTCTGAAAATTGTTAGGCTATTTAGGAAGGTGGAGGCTTTGCTGAGCGTATAGGCTTTCTTTCAACAACACTCTGCTACTGTACGATTACAATGGCAAACTATCTGGCAAGTTCTATCTGTCATTCTCTCTCTCTCTCTCTCTCTCTCTCTCTCTCTCTCTCTTTTTGACCTCAGCAAATCAGGTCATGCCATTTGATTTCTAGATCGCACTAATGGACAATAGCAGAATTGTCAGGGTTGCAACATGACAGCTGAAAGGGCTTTTCCATGATAAAGAGCTGAGCCCCCCTATTGATGGTCTGGTTTAGAGGGAACATAGATGATAAAAGTGATGGAAAGTTCCAGTAATCTGTAAGTTACAGCGTGCCTACACTGAACTTTCCAGAGTTTGTCCTTATTATCATAATCTGTGATAATAGTATCATGCAACTCATGCAGCGCCTCAAGTTATAGTTGGGGATTGAGGGGGCTCGTTTTGTTTCACCGTTAGATGTTTTGGGTTTGAAGTAATGCTGCACTTTCAAGGCTGCTGCAAAACAAGATGATAACTAGGGATGCATGAAAGTCAACTTTTTTCCAAGTCGACTACTTGGGAGGTTGCACAACTAGTAGACTAATTGGACTCAGGGAGACTTATTAATTAGGCTCTGCTACGCCTGGACCAACTTGCCTCAGTGAAGACTTGTGATTATCAGGGCCTACACACAGATGCATGTATAGGTACTGATTTATCATTAATCTATGTTTGTTTTTTTGCACCATAATTTCATTTGCACATAATGTGTCACAGCTTTCTACCAACAAGCCTTTTCCCTCTCTAAAAAGTGATATCGCCTAAATGACACAGGACTAATCTACATGTATTTGGGTGATCTATTTAATTACTATAAGGGATTAAGAAAAACTGGTAAAATTAATCTGGAATGTTGTAGGTGAGGGGGGAAAAATCATAGATCTAAAAAAGGAGGTTGACGCATTAGTCGACCATTCTGACCCATTCCTACTGGTAACACAAATCCCTACTAGTAACACAAATCCATACTGGTCACACAAATCCCTACTGGTAACACAAATCCCTACTGGTAGTACACCAAGTGTTGCTGGAGCGTTGTTTGCCACAAGTTGCAACAGCCCTTCGCTACTGCTTAACCTCTGACCTGGCTGCTGACAGAGATGATGGATTAAGACCTCTAAAATTCAAATGTACATATTGTGATGTGAAACATATTACAGTCTCCTGTGGTAAACACCTTTTTTTTCCCCTTAAAAACATGTCCATACTGGTTATTGTTACACCAACAAGCAAAAGAACCAAGACCAGAGTAATAATAATAAGAATAATAATAATAATAATAATAAGCAACATTCAAATCAATTCATGTGTCTCAATGCAGCTGGCTTTCTCCAAAACCCAAATAGGACCAAGAGCACTTCAGAAGTGAATTTATGTGGACAATCTTAAAATAACTGAGGTCCACCTTAAAACTGTCTGAAAACGTGAAAGTCGGCAGCATCTGCAGCGAAGGCTGACGTTCTTCAAATTGCGAGGACCTACCATTCTTACTTGATGGCCAGTCAGTTACCTCTGTAACGTAACCAGCCCTCTGATAGGGTCAAACGTGCCCGGCAAACCCAGAGGACACTCGCCTCCATTCAGCCGCCCTGCCTGCCTCTTAATCTAGCATGAGATTTACGTCCTTTAAAAAGGTCGTACCCCCCCCCCCCGCTATGCTTAAGAGACACATGCCCGCACATGGTCGTGTCAACTTCGTCAAAAGAGCCGCTGACTAAAATCCGTGTAGGAAACAGGAGAAGATAAAGCGAAGCAGCGGTGGCTGAAACTTGTGTGTTGGTCAGTGCGGACGTATGTCCCATACACAATATAATGACGTGCATCTGTCAGTTGCATGGGAGAAAGTGTGTTTGTAGACCATCAGATGTTTCGGTAGATTAGCTCGCTCGCTCTCTCTCTCTCTCTCTCTCTCTCTCTCTCTCTCTCCTCTCTCTCTCTCTCTCTCTCTCTCTCTCTCTCTCTCTCTCTCTCTCTCTCTCTCTCTCTCTCACACACACACACACACACACACGCACACACACACACTGGTTTCACGTACTTTTCAGAGCCTGGATCAGCGCCTTCCCGTCTTTAATCAGCTCCTTGATGAACTTGCTCGTCTTGTCCAGCTCCAGCTCATGAGACTTGAGCCGCTCTCGGAAGTGCGGGCTGTCCAGATAGCAGTCACTGAACTCCAGGGCGGGTAGTCCCATGTTTCCACTCGCCACTATCAGAGCAACCTACGACCCGGCAAGCTACGGGGGTAGAAAAAAAGAAGAAAAAAAGGGGGGATAAATAGGGAGATGAAGGTGGAGGAAAATCCTTGACCTCAACCACTGCGACTACAGCTCCCTGCTGCTAG